>NW_027141709.1:2437500-2442500 GCF_036365525.1 Heterodontus francisci | reverse complement strand
TGTGTGTGTTTGTGTGTGTGTGTGTGCATATATATAAGTTTCAGTGTCTGGGCTGTGGTGTGTGTGTGTGTGTGTGTGTGTGCATATATATAAGTCTCAGTGTCTGGGCTGTGGTGTGTGTTTGTGTGCATATATATAAGTCTCAATGTCTGGGCTGTGGTGTGTATGTGTGTGTGTGTGTGTGTGTGCGCATATATAAAAGTCTCAGTGTCTGGGCTGTGGTGTGTGTGTGTGTGTGTGTGTGTGTGTGTGTGTGTGCATATATATAAGTCTCAATGTCTGGGCTGTGGTGTGTGTGTGTGTGTGTGTGTGTGCATACATATAAGTCTCAGTGTCTGGGCTGTGGTGTGTGTGTGTGTGTGTGTGTGTGTGCATATATATAAGTCTCAATGTCTGGCCTGTGGTGTGTGAGTGTGTGCGTGAGCATAAAAATAAGTCTCAGTGTCTGGGCTGTGGTGTGTGTGTCTGTGTGTCTGCATATATATAAGTCTCAGTGTCTGGGCTGTGGTGTGTGTGTGTGTGTGCATATATATAAGTCTCAGTGTCTGTGCTGTGGTGTGTGTGTGGTGTGTGCACATATATAATTCTCAGTGGCTGAGCTGTGGTGTGTGTGTGTGTGTGTGTGCATATATATAATTCTCAGTGTCTGGGCTGTGGTGTGTGTGTGTGTGTGTGTGTGTGCATATATATGTAAGTCTCAATGTCTGGGCTGTGGTGTGTGTGTATGTGTGGGTGTGTGTGCATACATATAAGTCTCAGTGTCTGGGCTGTGGTGTGTGTGTGTGTGTGTGTGTGTGTGCATATATATAAGTCTCAGTGTCTGGGCTGTGGTGTCTGTGTGTGTGCATATATATCAGTCTCAGTGTCTGGGCTGCTGTGGTGTGTGTGTGTGTTTGTGTGTGTGTGCATATATATAAGTCTCAGTGTCTGGGCTGTGGTGTGTGTGTGTGTGTGTGCAGAAATAAGTCTCAGTGTCTGGGCTGCTGTGTGTGTGTGTGTGTGTGTGTACATATATAATTCTCAGTGTCTGGGCTGTGGTGTGTGTGTGTGTGCATATATATAAGTCTCAGTGTCTGGGCTGTGGTGTCTGTGTGTGTGCATATATATAAGTCACAGTGTCTGGGCTGTGGTGTGTGCGTGTGTGTGCAGAAATAAGTCTCAGTGTCTATGCTGTGGTGTGTGTGTGTGTGTGTGTGTGTGCAGAAATAAGTCTCAGTGTCTGGGCTGCTGTGTGTGTGTGTCGTGTGTGTGTGTGTGCATATATATAAGTCTCAGTGTCTGTGCTGTGGGGTGTGTGTGTGTGTGTGTGTGCGTGTGCATATATATAAGTCTCAGTGTCTGGGCTGTGATGTGTGTGTGTGTGTGTGTGCAGAAATAAGTCTCAGTGTCTGGGCTGCTGTGTGTGTGTGGTGTGTGTGTGTGTGTGCATATATATAAGTCTCAGTGGCTGGGCTGTGGTGTGTGTGTGTGTGTGTGTGTACATATATAATTCTCAGTGTCTGGGCTGTGGTGTGTGTGTGTGTGTGTGTGTGCATATATATAAGTCTCAGTGTCTGGGCTGTGGTGTCTGTGTGTGTGCATATATATAAGTCTCAGTGTCTGGGCTGTGGTGTGTGTGTGTGTGTGCAGAAATAAGTCTCAGTGTTTATGCTGTGGTGTGTGTGTGGTGTGCGTGTGTGTGTGTGTGCATACATATAAGTCTCAATGTCTGGGCAGTGGTGTGTGTGTGTGTGCATATATATGAGTCTCAGTGTCTGGGCTGTGATGTGCGTGTGTGTGTGCATATATATAAGTCTCAATGTCTGGGCTGTGGTGTGTGTGTGTGTGTGTGTGTGTGTGTGTGTGTGTGTGTGTGTGTGTGTGTGTGTGTGTGTGTGTGTGTGCATATATATAAGTCTCAATGTCTGGGCTGTGGTGTGTTTGTGTGTGTGTGCATATATATAAGTCTCAGTGTCTGTGCTGTGGTGTGTGTGTGTGTGTGTGCATATATATAAGTCTCAATGTCTGGGCTGTGGTGTGTTTGTGTGTGTGTGTGTGTGTGTTTGTGTGTGTGTGTGTGCATATATATAAGTTTCAGTGTCTGGGCTGTGGTGTGTGTGTGTGTGTGTGTGCATATATATAAGTCTCAGTGTCTGGGCTGTGGTGTGTGTGTGTGTGCATATATATAAGTCTCAATGTCTGGGCTGTGGTGTGTGTGTGTGTGTGTGTGTGTGTGTGTGTGTGTGTGCATATATAAAAGTCTCAGTGTCTGGGGTGTGTGTGTGTGTGTGTGTGTGTGTGTGCATATATATAAGTCTCAATGTCTGGGCTGTGGTGTGTGTGTGTGTGTGTGTGCATACATATAAGTCTCAGTGTCTGGGCTGTGGTGTGTGTGTGTGTGTGTGTGTGTGTGCATATATATAAGTCTCAATGTCTGGCCTGTGGTGTGTGAGTGTGTGCGTGAGCATAAAAATAAGTCTCAGTGTCTGGGCTGTGGTGTGTGTGTCTGTGTGTCTGCATATATATAAGTCTCAGTGTCTGGGCTGTGGTGTGTGTGTGTGTGTGCATATATATAAGTCTCAGTGTCTGTGCTGTGGTGTGTGTGTGGTGTGTGCACATATATAATTCTCAGTGGCTGAGCTGTGGTGTGTGTGTGTGTGTGTGTGCATATATATAATTCTCAGTGTCTGGGCTGTGGTGTGTGTGTGTGTGTGTGTGTGTGTGCATATATATGTAAGTCTCAATGTCTGGGCTGTGGTGTGTGTGTATGTGTGGGTGTGTGTGCATACATATAAGTCTCAGTGTCTGGGCTGTGGTGTGTGTGTGTGTGTGTGCATATATATATGTCTCAATGTCTGGGCTGTGGTGTGTGAGTGTGTGCGTGTGCATAAATATAAGTCTCAGTGTCTGGGCTGTGGTGTGTGTGTCTGTGTGTCTGCATATATATAAGTCTCAATGTCTGGGCTGTGGTGTGTGTGTGTGTGTGTGTGTGTGTGTGTGTGTGTGTGTGTGTGTGTGTGTGTGTGCATATATATAAGTCTCAATGTCTGGGCTGTGGTGTGTTTGTGTGTTTGTGCATATATATAAGTCTCAGTGTCTGTGCTGTGGTGTGTGTGTGTGTGTGCATATATATAAGTCTCAATGTCTGGGCTGTGGTGTGTTTGTGTGTGTGTGTGTGTGTGTTTGTGTGTGTGTGTGTGTGTGCATATATATTCGTTTCAGTGTCTGGGCTGTGGTGTGTGTGTGTGTGTGTGCATATATATAAGTCTCAGTGTCTGGGCTGTGGTGTGTGTGTGTGTGCATATATATAAGTCTCAATGTCTGGGCTGTGGTGTGTATGTGTGTGTGTGTGCATATATATAAGTCTCAGTGTCTGGGCTGTGGTGTGTGTGTGTGTGTGTGTGTGTGTGTGTGTGTGCATATATATAAGTCTCAATGTCTGGGCTGTGGTGTGTGTGTGTGTGTGTGTGTGCATACATATAAGTCTCAGTGTCTGGGCTGTGGTGTGTGTGTGTGTGTGTGTGTGTGTGTGTGTGTGTGTGTGTGTGTGTGTGTGTGCATATATATAAGTCTCAATGTCTGGGCTGTGGTGTGTGTGTGTGTGTGCATATATATAAGTCTCAATGTCTGGGCTGTGGTGTGTGAGTGTGTGCATGTGCATAAAAATAAGTCTCAGTGTCTGGGCTGTGGTGTGTGTGTCTGTGTGTCTGCATATATATAAGTCTCAGTGTCTGGGCTGTGGTGTGTGTGTGCGTGTGTGTGCATATATATAATTCTCAGTGTCTGGGCTGTGGTGTGTGTGTGTGTGTGTGCATATATATGTAAGTCTCAATGTCTGGGCTGTGGTGTGTTTGTGTGTGTGTGTGTGTGTGTGTGCATATGTATAAGTCTCAATGTCTGGGCTGTGGTGTGTGAGTGTGTGTGTGTGTGTGCATATATATAAGTCTCAATATCTGGGCTGTGGTGTGTGAGTGTGTGTGTGTGTGTGTGTGCATATATATAAGTCTCAATGTCTGGGCTGTGGTGTGTGAGTGTGTGCGTGTGCATATATATAAGTCTCAATGTCTGGGCTGTGGTGTGTGTGTGTGTGTGTGTGCATATATATAAGTCTCAGTGTCTGGGCTGTGGTGTGTGTGCGTGTGTGTGTGTATATATATAATTCTCAGTGTCTGGGCAGTGGTGTGTGTGTGTGTGTTTGTGTGAGTGTGTGTGAGTGTGTGTGTGTGTGTGTGCATATATATAATTCTCAGTGTCTGGGCTGTGGTGTTTGTGTGTGTGTGTGTGCATCTATATATAAGTCTCAATGTCTGGGCTGTGGTGTGCTGGTGTGTGTGTGTGCATATATATAAGTCTCAATTTCTGGGCTGTGGTGTGCTGGTGTGTGTGTGAGTGCATATATATAAGTCTCAATGTCTGGGTTGTGGTGTGTGTGTGTGTGTGTGTGTGTGTGCACACATATATGTCTCAGTGTCTGGGTTGTGGTGTGTGTGTGTGTGTGCATATATATAAGTCTCAGTGTCTGGGCTGTGGTGTGTGTGTCTGTGTGAGTGCATATATATAAGTCTCAATGTCTGGCCTGTGGTGTGTGAGTGTGTGCGTGAGCATAAAAATAAGTCTCAGTGTCTGGGCTGTGGTATGTGTGTCTGTGTGTCTGCATATATATAAGTCTCAGTGTCTGGGCTGTGGTGTGTGTGTGTGTGCATATATATAAGTCTCAGTGTCTGTGCTGTGGTGTGTGTGTGTGTGTGTGCACATATATAATTCTCAGTGGCTGGGCAGTGGTGTGTGTGTGTGTGTGTGTGTGTGTGCATATATATAATTCTCAGTGTCTGGGCTGTGGTGTGTGTGTGTGTGTGTGTGTGTGTGTGTGCATATATATGTAAGTCTCAATGTCTGGGCTGTGGTGTGTGTGTGTGTGTGGGTGTGTGTGCATACATATAAGTCTCAGTGTCTGGGCTGTGGTGTGTGTGTGTGTGTGCATATATATAATTCTCAATGTCTGGGCTGTGGTGTGTGAGTGT
>NW_027141709.1:2387500-2390000 GCF_036365525.1 Heterodontus francisci | reverse complement strand
TGGACTGTGGGGTGTGTGTGTGTGTGTGTGTGTGTGTGTGTGTGTGTGTGTGTGTGTGTGTGTGTGTGTGTGTGTGTGTGTCTGTGTCTGTGTCTGTGTCTGTGTCTGTGTGTGTGTGTATGTGTTTGTGCATATATATAAGTCTCAGTGTCTGGACTGTGGTGTGCGTGCGTGCAATTATATAAGTATCAGTGTCTGGGCTGTGGTGTGCGTGCGTGCATATATATAAGTCTCAGTGTCTGGACTGTGGTGTGTGTGTGTGTGTGTGTGTGCGTGCGTGCAATTATCTAAGTCTCAGTGTCTGGGCTGTGGTGTGTGTGTGTGTGTGCATATATATAAGTCTCAGTGTCTGGGCTGTGGTGTGTGTGTGTGTTTGTGTGTGTGTGTGTGTGTGTGTGTGTGTGTGTCTGTGTGTGTGTATGTGTTTGTGCATATATATATGTCTCAGTGTCTGGGCTGTGGTGTGTGTGTATATATATAAGTCTCAGTGTCTGGGCTGTGGTGTGTGTGTGTGTGTGTGTGTGTGTGCATATATATAAGTCTCAGTGTCTGGGCTGTGGTGTGTGTGTGTATGTTTTTGCATATGTGTAAGTCTCATTGTCTGGGCAGTGGTGTGTGTGTGTGTGTGCTCAATGAGATAAGTCTCAGTGTCCGGGCTGTGGTGTGTGTGTGTGTGTGTGTGTGTGTGTGTGTGTGCATATATATAAGTCTCAGTGTCTGGGCTGTGGTGTGTGTGTGTGTGTGTGTGTGTGTGTGTGTGTGTGTGCATATATGTAAGTTACAGTGTCTGGGCTGTGGTGTGTGTGTGTGCATATATATAGTTCTCAGTGTCTGGGCTGTAGTGTGCGTGCATGCAATTATATAAGTCTCAGTGTCTGGGTTGTGGTGTGTGTGTGTGTGCATATATAGAAGTCTCAGTGTCTCGGCTGTGGTGTGTGTGTGTGCGCGTGTGTGTGGGCATATATATAAGTCTCAGTGTCTGGGCTGTGGTGTGTGTGTGTGTGTGTGTGTGTGTGCATATATATAAGTCTCAGTGTCTGGGCTGTGGTGTGTGCGTGTGCGTGTGTGTGCATATATATATGTCTCACTGTCTGGGCTGTGGTGTGTGTGTGTGTGTGTGCATATATATAAGTCTCAGTGTCTGGACTGTGGTGTGTGTGTGTGTGTGTGTGTGTGTGTGTGTGTGTGTGTGTGTGTGTGTGTGTGTGTGTGTGTGAGTGTGTGTGTGTGTGTGTGTCTGTGTCTGTGTCTGTGTGTGTGTGTGTGTCTGTGTGTGTGTGTGTGTGTATGTGTTTGTGCATATATATAAGTCTCAGTGTCTGGACTGTGGTGTGCGTGCGTGCAATTATATAAGTATCAGTGTCTGGGCTGTGGTGTGCGTGCGTGCATATATATAAGTCTCAGTGTCTGGACTGTGGTGTGTGTGTGTGTGTGTGTGTGTGTGTGTGTGTGTGTGTGTGTGTGTGTGTGTGTGTGTGTGTGTGTCTGTGTCTGTGTCTGTGTGTGTGTGTGTGTCTGTGTGTGTGTGTGTGTGTATGTGTTTGTGCATATATATAAGTCTCAGTGTCTGGACTGTGGTGTGCGTGCGTGCAATTATATATGTATCAGTGTCTGGGCTGTGGTGTGCGTGCGTGCATATATATAAGTCTCAGTGTCTGGACTGTGGTGTGTGTGTGTGTGTGTGTGTGTGTGTGTGTGTGTGTGTGTGTGTGTGTGTGTGTGTGTGTGTGTGTGTCTGTGTCTGTGTCTGTGTGTGTGTGTGTGTCTGTGTGTGTGTGTGTGTGTATGTGTTTGTGCATATATATAAGTCTCAGTGTCTGGACTGTGGTGTGCGTGCGTGCAATTATATAAGTATCAGTGTCTGGGCTGTGGTGTGCGTGCGTGCATATATATAAGTCTCAGTGTCTGGGCTGTGGTGTGTGTGTGTGTGTGTGTGTGTGTGTGTGTGTGTGCATATATGTAAGTTACAGTGTCTGGGCTGTGGTGTGTGTGTGTGCATATATATAGTTCTCAGTGTCTGGGCTGTAGTGTGCGTGCATGCAATTATATAAGTCTCAGTGTCTGGGCTGTAGTGTGAGTGAGTGTGTGTGTGTGTGCCTATATATAAGTCTCAGTGTCTGGGCTGTGGTGTGTGCGTGCGTGCAATATGTCAGTCTCAGTGTCTGGGCTGTGGTGTGTTTGTGTGCGTGTGTGTGCATATATATATGTCTCACTGTCTGGACTGTGGTGTGTGTGTGTGTGTGTGTGTGTGTGTGTGTGTGTGTGTGTGTGTGTGTGTGTATGTGTTTGTGCAATTATATAAGTCTCAGTGTCTGGGCTGTGGTGTGTTTGTGTGCGTGTGTGTGCATATATATATGTCTCACTGTCTGGACTGTGGTGTGTGTGTGTGTGTGTGTGTCTGTGTCTGTGTGTGTGTGTGTGTGTATGTGTTTGTGCAATTATCTAAGTCTCAGTGTCTGGGCTGTGGTGTGTGTGTGTGTGTGCATATATATAAGTCTCA